>NW_027660160.1:0-16000 GCF_963210335.1 Falco punctatus
CTGAGATGGGCAATCGCTGACTTTTGGAGTCGGCTGGTGACAAAATGTTCCAAACACACCCCATGCACAACTCCACCGGGGAAGGTGCCAGAAAGGAGTTCCGTTGCTTGTTCTTCCACTGCCCCGGTAGCCAGCTGAAAGACACCACAAAAGTGGTTCTACCTGCTTGCTGGGCTGAGATGGGCAATCGCTGACTTTTGGAGTCGGCTGGTGACAAAATGTTCCAAACACACCCCATGCACAACTCCAGCGGGGAAGGTGCCAGAAAGGAGTTCTCTTGGTAGTTCTTCCACTGCCCCGGTAGCCAGCTGAAAGACACCACAAAAGTGGTTCTACCTGCTTGCTGGGCTGAGATGGGCAATCGCTGACTTTTGGAGTCGGCTGGTGACAAAATGTTCCAAACACACCCCATGCACAACTCCACCGGGGAAGGTGCCAGAAAGGAGTTCTGTTGGTTGTTCTTACACTGCCCCGGTAGCCAGCTGAAAGACACCACAAAAGTGGTTCTACCTGCTTTCTGGGCTGAGATGGGCAATCGCTGACTTTTGGAGTCGGCTGGTGACAAAATGTTCCAAACACACCCCATGCACAACTCCACCGGGGAAGGTGCCAGAAAGGAGTTCTGTTGGTTGTTCTTCCACTGCCCCGGTAGCCAGATGAAAGCCACCACAAAAGTGGTTCTACCTGCTTTCTGGGCTGAGATGGGCAATCGCTGACTTTTGGAGTCGGCTGGTGACAAAATGTTCCAAACACACCCCATGCACAACTCCACCGGGGAAGGTGCCAGAAAGGAGTTCTGTAGGTAGTTCTTCCACTGCCCCGGTAGCCAGCTGAAAGACACCACAAAAGTGGTTCTACCTGCTTGCTGGGCTGAGATGGGCAATCGCTGACTTTTGGAGTCGGCTGGTGACAAAATGTTCCAAACACACCCCATGCACAACTCCACCGGGGAAGGTGCCAGAAAGGAGTTCTGTTGGTAGTTCTTACACTGCCCCGGTAGCCAGATGAAAGACACCACAAAAGTGGTTCTACCTGCTTTCTGGGCTGAGATGGGGAATCGCTGACTTTTGGAGTCGGCTGGTGACAAAATGTTCCAAACACACCCCATGCACAACTCCACCGGGGAAGGTGCCAGAAAGGAGTTCTCTTGGTAGTTCTTCCACTGCCCCGGTAGCCAGCTGAAAGACACCACAAAAGTGGTTCTACCTGCTTTCTGGGCTGAGATGGGCAATCGCTGACTTTTGGAGTCGGCTGGTGACAAAATGTTCCAAACACACCCCATGCACAACTCCACCGGGGAAGGTGCCAGAAAGGAGTTCTGTTGGTAGTTCTTCCACTGCCCCGGTAGCCAGCTGAAAGACACCACAAAAGTGGTTCTACCTGCTTGCTGGGCTGAGATGGGCAATCGCTGACTTTTGGAGTCGGCTGGTGACAAAATGTTCCAAACACACCCCATGCACAACTCCACCGGGGAAGGTGCCAGAAAGGAGTTCTGTTGGTAGTTCTTCCACTGCCCCGGTAGCCAGCTGAAAGACACCACAAAAGTGGTTCTACCTGCTTTCTGGGCTGAGATGGGCAATCGCTGACTTTTGGAGTCGGCTGGTGACAAAATGTTCCAAACACACCCCATGCACAACTCCACCGGGGAAGGTGCCAGAAAGGAGTTCTCTTGGTAGTTCTTACACTGCCCCGGTAGCCAGCTGAAAGACACCACAAAAGTGGTTCTACCTGCTTGCTGGGCTGAGATGGGCAATCGCTGACTTTTGGAGTCGGCTGGTGACAAAATGTTCCAAACACACCCCATGCACAACTCCACCGGGGAAGGTGCCAGAAAGGAGTTCTGTTGGTAGTTCTTCCACTGCCCCGGTAGCCAGCTGAAAGACACCACAAAAGTGGTTCTACCTGCTTTCTGGGCTGAGATGGGCAATCGCTGACTTTTGGAGTCGGCTGGTGACAAAATGTTCCAAACACACCCCATGCACAACTCCAGCGGGGAAGGTGCCAGAAAGGAGTTCTGTTGGTAGTTCTTACACTGCCCCGGTAGCCAGATGAAAGACACCACAAAAGTGGTTCTACCTGCTTGCTGGGCTGAGATGGGCAATCGCTGACTTTTGGAGTCGGCTGGTGACAAAATGTTCCAAAGACAGCCCATGCACAACTCCACCGGGGAAGGTGCCAGAAAGGAGTTCTGTTGGTTGTTCTTACACTGCCCCGGTAGCCAGATGAAAGACACCACAAAAGTGGTTCTACCTGCTTTCTAGGCTGAGATGGGCAATCGCTGACTTTTGGAGTCGGCTGGTGACAAAATGTTCCAAACACACCCCATGCACAACTCCACCGGGGAAGGTGCCAGAAAGGAGTTCTGTTGGTTGTTCTTCCACTGCCCCGGTAGCCAGCTGAAAGACACCACAAAAGTGGTTCTACCTGCTTGCTGGGCTGAGATGGGCAATCGCTGACTTTTGGAGTCGGCTGGTGACAAAATGTTCCAAACACACCCCATGCACAACTCCACCGGGGAAGGTGCCAGAAAGGAGTTCTGTTGGTTGTTCTTCCACTGCCCCGGTAGCCAGATGAAAGACACCACAAAAGTGGTTCTACCTGCTTGCTGGGCTGAGATGGGGAATCGCTGACTTTTGGAGTCGGCTGGTGACAAAATGTTCCAAAGACACCCCATGCACAACTCCACCAGGAAAGGTGCCAGAAAGGAGTTCTGTTGGTAGTTCTTCCACTGCCCCGGTAGCCAGATGAAAGACACCACAAAAGTGGTTCTACCTGCTTTCTGGGCTGAGATGGGCAATCGCTGACTTTTGGAGTCGGCTGGTGACAAAATGTTCCAAACACACCCCATGCACAACTCCACCGGGGAAGGTGCCAGAAAGGAATTCCGTTGCTTGTTCTTCCACTGCCCCGGTAGCCAGCTGAAAGACACCACAAAAGTGGTTCTACCTGCTTGCTGGGCTGAGATGGGCAATCGCTGACTTTTGGAGTCGGCTGGTGAAAAAATGTTCCAAACACACCCCATGCACAACTCCACCGGGGAAGGTGCCAGAAAGGAGTTCTCTTGGTAGTTCTTACACTGCCCCGGTAGCCAGATGAAAGACACCACAAAAGTGGTTCTACCTGCTTGCTGGGCTGAGATGGGCAATCGCTGACTTTTGGAGTCGGCTGGTGACAAAATGTTCCAAACACACCCCATGCACAACTCCAGCGGGGAAGGTGCCAGAAAGGAGTTCTGTTGGTAGTTCTTCCACTGCCCCGGTAGCCAGAAGAAAGACACCACAAAAGTGGTTCTACCTGCTTTCTGGGCTGAGATGGGGAATCGCTGACTTTTGGAGTCGGCTGGTGACAAAATGTTCCAAACACACCCTATGAACAACTCCACCGGGGAAGGTGTCAGAAAGGAGTTCTCTTGGTAGTTCTTCCACTGCCCCGGTAGCCAGCTGAAAGACACCACAAAAGTGGTTCTACCTGCTTGCTGGGCTGAGATGGGCAATCGCTGAGTTTTGGAGTCGGCTGGTGACAAAATGTTCCAAACACACCCCATGCACAACTCCACCGGGGAAGGTGCCAGAAAGGAGTTCTGTTGGTAGTTCTTCCACTGCCCCGGTAGCCAGCTGAAAGACACCACAAAAGTGGTTCTACCTGCTTGCTGGGCTGAGATGGGCAATCGCTGACTTTTGGAGTCGGTTGGTGACAAAATGTTCCAAACACACCCCATGCACAACTCCAGCGGGGAAGGTGCCAGAAAGGAGTTCTGTTGGTAGTTCTTACACTGCCCCGGTAGCCAGATGAAAGACACCACAAAAGTGGTTCTACCTGCTTGCTGGGCTGAGATGGGCAATCGCTGACTTTTGGAGTCGGCTGGTGACAAAATGTTCCAAACACACCCCATGCACAACTCCACCGGGGAAGGTGCCAGAAAGGAGTTCTGTTGGTTGTTCTTACACTGCCCCGGTAGCCAGATGAAAGACACCACAAAAGTGGTTCTACCTGCTTTCTAGGCTGAGATGGGCAATCGCTGACTTTTGGAGTCGGCTGGTGACAAAATGTTCCAAACACACCCCATGCACAACTCCACCGGGGAAGGTGCCAGAAAGGAGTTCTGTTGGTTGTTCTTCCACTGCCCCGGTAGCCAGATGAAAGACACCACAAAAGTGGTTCTACCTGCTTGCTGGGCTGAGATGGGCAATCGCTGACTTTTGGAGTCGGCTGGTGACAAAATGTTCCAAACACACCCCATGCACAACTCCACCGGGGAAGGTGCCAGAAAGGAGTTCTGTTGGTAGTTCTTCCACTGCCCCGGTAGCCAGCTGAAAGACACCACAAAAGTGGTTCTACCTGCTTGCTGGGCTGAGATGGGGAATCGCTGACTTTTGGAGTCGGCTGGTGACAAAATGTTCCAAACACACCCCATGCACAACTCCAGCGGGGAAGGTGCCAGAAAGGAATTCCGTTGCTTGTTCTTCCACTGCCCCGGTAGCCAGCTGAAAGACACCACAAAAGTGGTTCTACCTGCTTTCTGGGCTGAGATGGGCAATCGCTGACTTTTGGAGTCGGCTGGTGACAAAATGTTCCAAACACACCCCATGCACAACTCCACCGGGGAAGGTGTCAGAAAGGAGTTCTCTTGGTAGTTCTTCCACTGCCCCGGTAGCCAGCTGAAAGACACCACAAAAGTGGTTCTACCTGCTTTCTGGGCTGAGATGGGGAATCGCTGACTTTTGGAGTCGGCTGGTGACAAAATGTTCCAAACACACCCCATGCACAACTCCACCGGGGAAGGTGCCAGAAAGGAGTTCTGTTGGTTGTTCTTACACTGCCCCGGTAGCCAGCTGAAAGACACCACAAAAGTGGTTCTACCTGCTTGCTGGGCTGAGATGGGCAATCGCTGACTTTTGGAGTCGGCTGGTGACAAAATGTTCCAAACACACCCCATGCACAACTCCACCGGGGAAGGTGCCAGAAAGGAGTTCTGTTGGTAGTTCTTACACTGCCCCGGTAGCCAGATGAAAGACACCACAAAAGTGGTTCTACCTGCTTGCTGGGCTGAGATGGGCAATCGCTGACTTTTGGAGTCGGCTGGTGACAAAATGTTCCAAACACACCCCATGCACAACTCCACCGGGGAAGGTGCCAGAAAGGAGTTCTGTTGGTAGTTCTTACACTGCCCCGGTAGCCAGATGAAAGACACCACAAAAGTGGTTCTACCTGCTTTCTAGGCTGAGATGGGCAATCGCTGACTTTTGGAGTCGGCTGGTGACAAAATGTTCCAAACACACCCCATGCACAACTCCACCGGGGAAGGTGCCAGAAAGGAGTTCTGTTGGTTGTTCTTACACTGCCCCGGTAGCCAGATGAAAGACACCACAAAAGTGGTTCTACCTGCTTGCTGGGCTGAGATGGGCAATCGCTGACTTTTGGAGTCGGCTGGTGACAAAATGTTCCAAACACACCCCATGCACAACTCCACCGGGGAAGGTGCCAGAAAGGAGTTCTGTTGGTTGTTCTTCCACTGCCCCGGTAGCCAGATGAAAGACACCACAAAAGTGGTTCTACCTGCTTTCTGGGCTGAGATGGGCAATCGCTGACTTGTGGACTCGGCTGGTGACAAAATGTTCCAAACACACCCCATGCACAACTCCACCGGGGAAGGTGCCAGAAAGGAATTCCGTTGCTTGTTCTTCCACTGCCCCGGTAGCCAGCTGAAAGACACCACAAAAGTGGTTCTACCTGCTTTCTGGGCTGAGATGGGGAATCGCTGACTTTTGGAGTCGGCTGGTGACAAAATGTTCCAAACACACCCCATGCACAACTCCACCGGGGAAGGTGTCAGAAAGGAGTTCTCTTGGTAGTTCTTCCACTGCCCCGGTAGCCAGCTGAAAGACACCACAAAAGTGGTTCTACCTGCTTTCTGGGCTGAGATGGGGAATCGCTGACTTTTGGAGTCGGCTGGTGACAAAATGTTCCAAACACACCCCATGCACAACTCCTGCGGGGAAGGTGCCAGAAAGGAGTTCTGTTGGTTGTTCTTACACTGCCCCGGTAGCCAGCTGAAAGACACCACAAAAGTGGTTCTACCTGCTTGCTGGGCTGAGATGGGCAATCGCTGACTTTTGGAGTCGGCTGGTGACAAAATGTTCCAAACACACCCCATGCACAACTCCACCGGGGAAGGTGCCAGAAAGGAGTTCTGTTGGTAGTTCTTACACTGCCCCGGTAGCCAGATGAAAGACACCACAAAAGTGGTTCTACCTGCTTGCTGGGCTGAGATGGGCAATCGCTGACTTTTGGAGTCGGCTGGTGACAAAATGTTCCAAACACACCCCATGCACAACTCCAGTGGGGAAGGTGCCAGAAAGGAGTTCTGTTGGTTGTTCTTACACTGCCCCGGTAGCCAGATGAAAGACACCACAAAAGTGGTTCTACCTGCTTTGTGGGCTGAGATGGGCAATCGCTGACTTTTGGAGTCGGCTGGTGACAAAATGTTCCAAAGACAGCCCATGCACAACTCCCCCGGGGAAGGTGCCAGAAAGGAGTTCTGTAGGTAGTTCTTCCACTGCCCCGGTAGCCAGCTGAAAGACAACACAAAAGTGGTTCTACATGCTTTCTGGGCTGAGATGGGGAATCGCTGACTTTTGGAGTCGGCTGGTGACAAAATGTTCCAAACACACCCCATGCACAACTCCACCGGGGAAGGTGCCAGAAAGGAGTTCTGTAGGTAGTTCTTCCACTGCCCCAGTAGCCAGCTGAAAGACACCACAAAAGTGGTTCTACCTGCTTTCTGGGCTGAGATGGGCAATCGTTGACTTTTGGAGTCGGCTGGTGACAAAATGTTCCAAACACACCCCATGCACAACTCCACCGGGGAAGGTGCCAGAAAGGAATTCCGTTGCTTGTTCTTCCACTGCCCCGGTAGCCAGCTGAAAGACACCACAAAAGTGGTTCTACCTGCTTTCTGGGCTGAGATGGGGAATCGCTGACTTTTGGAGTCGGCTGGTGACAAAATGTTCCAAACACACCCCATGCACAACTCCAGCGGGGAAGGTGCCAGAAAGGAGTTCTGTTGGTAGTTCTTCCACTGCCCCGGCAGCAAGCTGAAAGACACCACAAAAGTGGTTCTACATGCTTTCTGGGCTGAGATGGGGAATCGCTGACTTTTGGAGTCGGCTGGTGACAAAATGTTCCAAACACACCCCATGCACAACTCCACCGGGGAAGGTGCCAGAAAGGAGTTCTGTTGGTAGTTCTTCCACTGCCCCGGTAGCCAGCTGAAAGACACCACAAAAGTGGTTCTACCTGCTTGCTGGGCTGAGATGGGCAATCGCTGACTTTTGGAGTCGGCTGGTGAAAAAATGTTCCAAACACACCCCATGCACAACTCCAGCGGGGAAGGTGCCAGAAAGGAGTTCTGTTGGTAGTTCTTACACTGCCCCGGTAGCCAGCTGAAAGACACCACAAAAGTGGTTCTACCTGCTTTCTGGGCTGAGATGGGCAATCGCTGACTTTTGGAGTCGGCTGGTGAAAAAATGTTCCAAACACACCCCATGCACAACTCCACCGGGGAAGGTGCCAGAAAGGAGTTCTGTTGGTTGTTCTTACACTGCCCCGGTAGCCAGCTGAAAGACACCACAAAAGTGGTTCTACCTGCTTTCTGGGCTGAGATGGGGAATCGTTGACTTGTGGACTCGGCTGGTGACAAAATGTTCCAAAGACAGCCCATGCACAACTCCACCGGGGAAGGTGCCAGAAAGGAATTCCGTTGCTTGTTCTTACACTGCCCCGGTAGCCAGATGAAAGACACCACAAAAGTGGTTCTACCTGCTTTCTAGGCTGAGATGGGGAATCGCTGACTTTTGGAGTCGGCTGGTGACAAAATGTTCCAAACACACCCTATGCACAACTCCACCGGGGAAGGTGTCAGAAAGGAGTTCTCTTGGTAGTTCTTCCACTGCCCCGGTAGCCAGCTGAAAGACACCACAAAAGTGGTTCTACCTGCTTGCTGGGCTGAGATGGGGAATCGCTGACTTTTGGAGTCGGCTGGTGACAAAATGTTCCAAACACACCCCATGCACAACTCCACCGGGGAAGGTGCCAGAAAGGAGTTCTTTTGGTTGTTCTTACACTGCCCCGGTAGCCAGATGAAAGACACCACAAAAGTGGTTCTACCTGCTTTCTAGGCTGAGATGGGCAATCGCTGACTTTTGGAGTCGGCTGGTGACAAAATGTTCCAAACACACCCCATGCACAACTCCACCGGGGAAGGTGCCAGAAAGGAGTTCTGTTGGTTGTTCTTACACTGCCCCGGTAGCCAGATGAAAGACACCACAAAAGTGGTTCTACCTGCTTGCTGGGCTGAGATGGGCAATCGCTGACTTTTGGAGTCGGCTGGTGACAAAATGTTCCAAACACACCCCATGCACAACTCCACCGGGGAAGGTGCCAGAAAGGAGTTCTGTTGGTTGTTCTTCCACTGCCCCGGTAGCCAGATGAAAGACACCACAAAAGTGGTTCTACCTGCTTTCTGGGCTGAGATGGGCAATCGCTGACTTTTGGAGTCGGCTGGTGACAAAATGTTCCAAACACACCCCATGCACAACTCCACCGGGGAAGGTGCCAGAAAGGAATTCCGTTGCTTGTTCTTCCACTGCCCCGGTAGCCAGCTGAAAGACACCACAAAAGTGGTTCTACCTGCTTTCTGGGCTGAGATGGGCAATCGCTGACTTTTGGAGTCGGCTGGTGACAAAATGTTCCAAACACACCCCATGCACAACTCCACCGGGGAAGGTGTCAGAAAGGAGTTCTCTTGGTAGTTCTTCCACTGCCCCGGTAGCCAGCTGAAAGACACCACAAAAGTGGTTCTACCTGCTTTCTGGGCTGAGATGGGGAATCGCTGACTTTTGGAGTCGGCTGGTGACAAAATGTTCCAAACACACCCCATGCACAACTCCACCGGGGAAGGGTCCAGAAAGGAGTTCTGTTGGTTGTTCTTACACTGCCCCGGTAGCCAGCTGAAAGACACCACAAAAGTGGTTCTACCTGCTTGCTGGGCTGAGATGGGCAATCGCTGACTTTTGGAGTCGGCTGGTGACAAAATGTTCCAAACACACCCCATGCACAACTCCACCGGGGAAGGTGCCAGAAAGGAGTTCTGTTGGTAGTTCTTACACTGCCCCGGTAGCCAGATGAAAGACACCACAAAAGTGGTTCTACCTGCTTGCTGGGCTGAGATGGGCAATCGCTGACTTTTGGAGTCGGCTGGTGACAAAATGTTCCAAACACACCCCATGCACAACTCCACCGGGGAAGGTGCCAGAAAGGAGTTCTGTTGGTTGTTCTTACACTGCCCCGGTAGCCAGATGAAAGACACCACAAAAGTGGTTCTACCTGCTTTCTAGGCTGAGATGGGCAATCGCTGACTTTTGGAGTCGGCTGGTGACAAAATGTTCCAAACACACCCCATGCACAACTCCACCGGGGAAGGTGCCAGAAAGGAGTTCTGTTGGTTGTTCTTACACTGCCCCGGTAGCCAGATGAAAGACACCACAAAAGTGGTTCTACCTGCTTGCTGGGCTGAGATGGGCAATCGCTGACTTTTGGAGTCGGCTGGTGACAAAATGTTCCAAACACACCCCATGCACAACTCCACCGGGGAAGGTGCCAGAAAGGAGTTCTGTTGGTTGTTCTTCCACTGCCCCGGTAGCCAGATGAAAGACACCACAAAAGTGGTTCTACCTGCTTCCTGGGCTGAGATGGGCAATCGCTGACTTTTGGAGTCGGCTGGTGACAAAATGTTCCAAACACACCCCATGCACAACTCCACCGGGGAAGGTGCCAGAAAGGAATTCCGTTGCTTGTTCTTCCACTGCCCCGGTAGCCAGCTGAAAGACACCACAAAAGTGGTTCTACCTGCTTTCTGGGCTGAGATGGGCAATCGCTGACTTTTGGAGTCGGCTGGTGACAAAATGTTCCAAACACACCCCATGCACAACTCCAGCGGGGAAGGTGTCAGAAAGGAGTTCTCTTGGTAGTTCTTCCACTGCCCCGGTAGCCAGCTGAAAGACACCACAAAAGTGGTTCTACCTGCTTTCTGGGCTGAGATGGGGAATCGCTGACTTGTGGACTCGGCTGGTGACAAAATGTTCCAAAGACAGCCCATGCACAACTCCACCGGGGAAGGTGCCAGAAAGGAATTCCGTTGCTTGTTCTTACACTGCCCCGGTAGCCAGATGAAAGACACCACAAAAGTGGTTCTACCTGCTTGCTGGGCTGAGATGGGCAATCGCTGACTTTTGGAGTCGGCTGGTGACAAAATGTTCCAAACACACCCCATGCACAACTCCACCGGGGAAGGTGCCAGAAAGGAGTTCTTTTGGTTGTTCTTACACTGCCCTGGTAGCCAGATGAAAGACACCACAAAACTGGTTCTACCTGCTTGCTGGGCTGAGATGGGCAAACGCTGACTTTTGTAGTCGGCTGGTGACAAAATGTTCCAAACACACCCCATGCACAACTCCACCGGGGAAGGTGCCAGAAAGGAGTTCTGTTGATAGTTCTTCCACTGCCCCGGTAGCCAGCTGAAAGACACCACAAAAGTGGTTCTACCTGCTTGCTGGGCTGAGATGGGCAATCGCTGACTTTTGGAGTCGGCTGGTGACAAAATGTTCCAAACACACCCCATGCACAACTCCTGCGGGGAAGGTGCCAGAAAGGAGTTCTGTAGGTAGTTCTTCCACTGCCCCGGTAGCCAGCTGAAAGACACCACAAAAGTGGTTCTACCTGCTTGCTGGGCTGAGATGGGCAATCGCTGACTTTTGGAGTCGGCTGGTGACAAAATGTTCCAAACACACCCCATGCACAACTCCACCGGGGAAGGTGCCAGAAAGGAGTTCTCTTGGTAGTTCTTCCACTGCCCCGGTAGCCAGCTGAAAGACACCACAAAAGTGGTTCTACCTGCTTGCTGGGCTGAGATGGGCAATCGCTGACTTTTGGAGTCGGCTGGTGACAAAATGTTCCAAACACACCCCATGCACAACTCCACCGGGGAAGGTGCCAGAAAGGAGTTCTGTTGGTAGTTCTTACACTGCCCCGGTAGCCAGATGAAAGACACCACAAAAGTGGTTCTACCTGCTTGCTGGGCTGAGATGGGCAATCGCTGACTTTTGGAGTCGGCTGGTGACAAAATGTTCCAAACACACCCCATGCACAACTCCACCGGGGAAGGGTCCAGAAAGGAGTTCTGTTGGTAGTTCTTCCACTGCCCCGGTAGCCAGATGAAAGACACCACAAAAGTGGTTCTACCTGCTTGCTGGGCTGAGATGGGCAATCGCTGACTTTTGGAGTCGGCTGGTGACAAAATGTTCCAAACACACCCCATGCACAACTCCACCGGGGAAGGTGCCAGAAAGGAATTCCGTTGCTTGTTCTTACACTGCCCCGGTAGCCAGATGAAAGACACCACAAAAGTGGTTCTACCTGCTTGCTGGGCTGAGATGGGCAATCGCTGACTTTTGGAGTCGGCTGGTGACAAAATGTTCCAAACACACCCCATGCACAACTCCAGCGGGGAAGGTGCCAGAAAGGAATTCCGTTGCTTGTTCTTCCACTGCCCCGGTAGCCAGATGAAAGACACCACAAAAGTGGTTCTACCTGCTTTGTGGGCTGAGATGGGCAATCGCTGACTTTTGGAGTCGGCTGGTGACAAAATGTTCCAAACACACCCCATGCACAACTCCACCGGGGAAGGTGCCAGAAAGGAGTTCTGTTGGTTGTTCTTTACACTGCCCCGGTAGCCAGATGAAAGACACCACAAAAGTGGTTCTACCTGCTTGCTGGGCTGAGATGGGCAATCGCTGACTTTTGGAGTCGGCTGGTGACAAAATGTTCCAAAGACAGCCCATGCACAACTCCACCGGGGAAGGTGCCAGAAAGGAGTTCTCTTGGTAGTTCTTCCACTGCCCCGGTAGCCAGATGAAAGACACCACAAAAGTGGTTCTACCTGCTTGCTGGGCTGAGATGGGCAATCGCTGACTTTTGGAGTCGGCTGGTGACAAAATGTTCCAAACACACCCCATGCACAACTCCCCCGGGGAAGGTGCCAGAAAGGAGTTCTCTTGGTAGTTCTTCCACTGCCCCGGTAGCCAGCTGAAAGACAACACAAAAGTGGTTCTACATGCTTTCTGGGCTGAGATGGGGAATCGCTGACTTTTGGAGTCGGCTGGTGACAAAATGTTCCAAACACACCCCATGCACAACTCCACCGGGGAAGGTGCCAGAAAGGAGTTCTGTAGGTAGTTCTTCCACTGCCCCGGTAGCCAGCTGAAAGACACCACAAAAGTGGTTCTACCTGCTTTCTGGGCTGAGATGGGCAATCGTTGACTTTTGGAGTCGGCTGGTGACAAAATGTTCCAAACACACCCCATGCACAACTCCAGCGGGGAAGGTGCCAGAAAGGAGTTCCGTTGGTTGTTCTTCCACTGCCCCGGTAGCCAGATGAAAGACACCACAAAAGTGGTTCTACCTGCTTTCTGGGCTGAGATGGGCAATCGCTGACTTTTGGAGTCGGCTGGTGACAAAATGTTCCAAAGACAGCCCATGCACAACTCCCCCGGGGAAGGTGCCAGAAAGGAGTTCTGTAGGTAGTTCTTCCACTGCCCCGGTAGCCAGCTGAAAGACAACACAAAAGTGGTTCTACATGCTTTCTGGGCTGAGATGGGGAATCGCTGACTTTTGGAGTCGGCTGGTGACAAAATGTTCCAAAGACACCCCATGCACAACTCCACCGGGGAAGGTGCCAGAAAGGAGTTCTGTAGGTAGTTCTTCCACTGCCCCAGTAGCCAGCTGAAAGACACCACAAAAGTGGTTCTACCTGCTTTCTGGGCTGAGATGGGCAATCGCTGACTTTTGGAGTCGGCTGGTGACAAAATGTTCCAAACACACCCCATGCACAACTCCAGCGGGGAAGGTGCCAGAAAGGAATTCCGTTGCTTGTTCTTCCACTGCCCCGGTAGCCAGCTGAAAGACACCACAAAAGTGGTTCTACCTGCTTTCTGGGCTGAGATGGGCAATCGCTGACTTTTGGAGTCGGCTGGTGACAAAATGTTCCAAACACACCCCATGCACAACTCCACCGGGGAAGGTGCCAGAAAGGAGTTCTGTTGGTCGTTCTTCCACTGCCCCGGCAGCAAGCTGAAAGACACCACAAAAGTGGTTCTACCTGCTTTCTGGGCTGAGATGGGCAATCGCTGACTTTTGGAGTCGGCTGGTGACAAAATGTTCCAAACACACCCCATGCACAACTCCACCGGGGAAGGTGCCAGAAAGGAGTTCTCTTGGTAGTTCTTACACTGCCCCGGTAGCCAGCTGAAAGACACCACAAAAGTGGTTCTACCTGCTTGCTGGGCTGAGATGGGCAATCGCTGACTTTTGGAGTCGGCTGGTGAAAAAATGTTCCAAACACACCCCATGCACAACTCCACCGCGGAAGGTGCCAGAAAGGAGTTCCGTTGGTTGTTCTTCCACTGCCCCGGTAGCCAGAAGAAAGACACCACAAAAGTGGTTCTACCTGCTTTCTGGGCTGAGATGGGCAATCGCTGACTTTTGGAGTCGGCTGGTGACAAAATGTTCCAAACACACCCCATGCACAACTCCACCGGGGAAGGGTCCAGAAAGGAGTTCTGTTGGTAGTTCTTCCACTGCCCCGGTAGCCAGATGAAAGACACCACAAAAGTGGTTCTACCTGCTTGCTGGGCTGAGATGGGCAATCGCTGACTTTTGGAGTCGGCTGGTGACAAAATGTTCCAAACACACCCCATGCACAACTCCACCGGGGAAGGTGCCAGAAAGGAATTCCGTTGCTTGTTCTTACACTGCCCCGGTAGCCAGATGAAAGACACCACAAAAGTGGTTCTACCTGCTTGCTGGGCTGAGATGGGCAATCGCTGACTTTTGGAGTCGGCTGGTGACAAAATGTTCCAAACACACCCCATGCACAACTCCAGCGGGGAAGGTGCCAGAAAGGAATTCCGTTGCTTGTTCTTCCACTGCCCCGGTAGCCAGATGAAAGACACCACAAAAGTGGTTCTACCTGCTTTGTGGGCTGAGATGGGCAATCGCTGACTTTTGGAGTCGGCTGGTGACAAAATGTTCCAAACACACCCCATGCACAACTCCACCGGGGAAGGTGCCAGAAAGGAGTTCTGTTGGTTGTTCTTTACACTGCCCCGGTAGCCAGATGAAAGACACCACAAAAGTGGTTCTACCTGCTTGCTGGGCTGAGATGGGCAATCGCTGACTTTTGGAGTCGGCTGGTGACAAAATGTTCCAAAGACAGCCCATGCACAACTCCACCGGGGAAGGTGCCAGAAAGGAGTTCTCTTGGTAGTTCTTCCACTGCCCCGGTAGCCAGATGAAAGACACCACAAAAGTGGTTCTACCTGCTTGCTGGGCTGAGATGGGCAATCGCTGACTTTTGGAGTCGGCTGGTGACAAAATGTTCCAAACACACCCCATGCACAACTCCCCCGGGGAAGGTGCCAGAAAGGAGTTCTGTTGCTTGTTCTTCCACTGCCCCGGCAGCAAGCTGAAAGACACCACAAAAGTGGTTCTACCTGCTTTCTGGGCTGAGATGGGCAATCGCTGACTTTTGGAGTCGGCTGGTGACAAAATGTTCCAAACACACCCCATGCACAACTCCAGCGGGGAAGGTGCCAGAAAGGAGTTCTGTTGCTTGTTCTTCCACTGCCCCGGTAGCCAGATGAAAGACACCACAAAAGTGGTTCTACCTGCTTTCTGGGCTGAGATGGGCAATCGCTGACTTTTGGAGTCGGCTGGTGACAAAATGTTCCAAACACACCCCATGCACAACTCCACCGGGGAAGGTGCCAGAAAGGAGTTCCGTTGCTTGTTCTTCCACTGCCCCGGTAGCCAGCTGAAAGACACCACAAAAGTGGTTCTACCTGCTTGCTGGGCTGAGATGGGCAATCGCTGACTTTTGGAGTCGGCTGGTGACAAAATGTTCCAAACACACCCCATGCACAACTCCAGCGGGGAAGGTGCCAGAAAGGAGTTCTCTTGGTAGTTCTTCCACTGCCCCGGTAGCCAGCTGAAAGACACCACAAAAGTGGTTCTACCTGCTTGCTGGGCTGAGATGGGCAATCGCTGACTTTTGGAGTCGGCTGGTGACAAAATGTTCCAAACACACCCCATGCACAACTCCACCGGGGAAGGTGCCAGAAAGGAGTTCTGTTGGTTGTTCTTACACTGCCCCGGTAGCCAGCTGAAAGACACCACAAAAGTGGTTCTACCTGCTTTCTGGGCTGAGATGGGCAATCGCTGACTTTTGGAGTCGGCTGGTGACAAAATGTTCCAAACACACCCCATGCACAACTCCAGCGGGGAAGGTGCCAGAAAGGAATTCCGTTGCTTGTTCTTCCACTGCCCCGGTAGCCAGCTGAAAGACACCACAAAAGTGGTTCTACCTGCTTTCTGGGCTGAGATGGGCAATCGCTGACTTTTGGAGTCGGCTGGTGACAAAATGTTCCAAACACACCCCATGCACAACTCCACCGGGGAAGGTGCCAGAAAGGAGTTCTGTTGGTCGTTCTTCCACTGCCCCGGCAGCAAGCTGAAAGACACCACAAAAGTGGTTCTACCTGCTTGCTGGGCTGAGATGGGCAATCGCTGACTTTTGGAGTCGGCTGGTGACAAAATGTTCCAAACACACCCCATGCACAACTCCACCGGGGAAGGTGCCAGAAAGGAGTTCTGTTGGTAGTTCTTACACTGCCCCGGTAGCCAGCTGAAAGACACCACAAAAGTGGTTCTACCTGCTTGCTGGGCTGAGATGGGCAATCGCTGACTTTTGGAGTCGGCTGGTGAAAAAATGTTCCAAACACACCCCATGCACAACTCCACCGCGGAAGGTGCCAGAAAGGAGTTCCGTTGGTTGTTCTTCCACTGCCCCGGTAGCCAGAAGAAAGACACCACAAAAGTGGTTCTACCT